>NC_057807.1:564733673-564734996 GCF_018294505.1 Triticum aestivum
GGACTTTGAATTTAAATCATTAGCTATTTGAATTTGAATTATATTCATATGATTAGAATATAATTTCAAATACCCCTGAAATATTTTATGAGCTTTTGGAAAAGTCCATCTAGCAATATAAAAATATTCAGAGGAGCTTTGGCATTGTTTGAATTATTATTTTTAATTCAAACACTGGCAAAAGAATTAATTAAAAGAAAAACAGAACAGAAATAAAAAAAAAGAGAGAAGAAGTACCTGGCCTCACCGTGCAGCCCAGCCGGCCCAGCTCCCCCACCAGCGCGGCCCAGCCCACCTTCCCCCCCCCCTTGTCCTCTTCTTCCTCTGCCAGAAGGCAGAGGCGAGGCGTGGCGCGCGCCCGAGCGCCCCGGCCACCTCCTGCTTCGCGCTGGAGGCCGCCCTTCGTCCTAATTCGCGCCACGACGACGCCCCGTGTCCCCTCTCTCCTTTCCCTCACTCGCTGCATCCCCTCTCCCTCTTCTGTCTCTCTCCCTCGCTCATCCCCGGATGCACCGAGACCGCCGACGAGCGCCACCGGAGCCACCAGCATCCCCATGCCCAGCCAGTTAGGCCACGAGCTCCGCCTTGGATCCGGGAAGCTCTACCACGACGCACGCGACGCCGGGTGCCCTGAAGCCACGCCATCACCGCCATCTTCATCGCCACGGCCGGCGATCGCCGCCGTTCGATTCGCAGCACCGAAGACGTCCCCGAGCTCCCCGAGGCCACCACTGCACCCGCTGTGAGCTCCTGTGTTGATTTCCCCTCTTTCCGTGCCCCACCTCCCTCTCTAGCTAGCCCCACCACTTGCCCGAGAATCTCTCGCCGCCGGCCATGGTGTGGCCGTGGCCACAGCCACCCCAGCTCGTATCCGAGGCCACGGTCGTGCTCATCGTGATCTCGGGAGTCCGTAGCACGCCCCAGCCCCTCCTGCCGTGCTCCCTAACCCCGACCCCAGGATTGCCCGAGCTGCTGCCGCCGCCAAACCTCGTCGCCGACCACTTTTCCGGCCACCCCAGCACCTGTCACCGCCACCACTAGATGCGCGCCACTGCGCGTTCGAATGCAACAAACCGCGGCCGAAACGATGCCATGTGGCTCGTTTCCGAGCCCTCCGCCGCGTCTGGATTCGCCGGCGGCTAAACGCCGGCGACCGCTGACCCGATGACCGGCGTGGGTTGACCGACTGCCAGGTTTGACCCCCCCCCCTCTCTCTCACTGACCTGCGGGCCTGCCCGGCTAATTAGGCTAGGATTAATGTTAACTAAATATCAGTTAGTTTATTAGACACTGACATGTGGGCCCTAGTGCCCTAATCCTTAA
>NC_057807.1:564737278-564742196 GCF_018294505.1 Triticum aestivum
ATCTAGTTGTTTATCTTTAGTAGCCTCTCTTACTGGGAAATGTCTCCTAGTGTTTCCACTGAGCCATGGTAGCTTGCTACTGCTCCGGAACACTTAGGCTGGCCGGCATGTGTCCTTCTTCGTTCCTGTGTCTGTCCCTTCGGGGAAATGTCACGCGATGAATACCGGAGTCCTGTTAGCCCGCTACAGCCCGGTTCACCGGAGTCCTGCTAGCCCAGTGCTACAGCCTGGATTCACTCGCTGATGACCGACACGTTCGATGCTGGGTCATGGATGCCTGTCCCTGTAAGTCTGTGCCGCTTTGGGTTTACGACTAGCCATGTCAGCCCGGGCTCCTTATCATATGGATGCTAGCGACACTGTCATATACGTGTGCCAAAAGACGCAAACGGTCCCGGGCAAAGGTAAGGCGACACCCGTGGGAATACCGTGCGTGAGGCCGCAAAGTGATATGAGGTGTTACATGCTAGACCTATGTGGCATCGAGTCGGGGTCCTGACAGCGTTGGTATCAGAGCTTGACTGCCTGTAGGATTACCAAGCCAAACTGGTCGAAGTTGAGTCTAGAAATTCTTTAGTTATGTAAGGGAATTGATTGTGGGATGGAACGTAAGGCTCTTTTTACTCCTTATACCTTATGCCCTTCTAATCTGAGTCATCATCTTATCTTCTACGGGGATTAAGAACTAGGATATCTCTTCTTTCTATCAGGATCACGTGTTACTAATCCGTAGACTATAAGATTGTTGGATTAAGTCTCAGTTCAGTTCCTACTACTTCTGTATGATTACTGTTGATCTCGAAACCTTGATATTGTGCTGTTGAGTGGTTATGCCACCATTTTGTGATTGTCTCAAATCTTTTCTGAGCATTTACAGCCGTTATGCTGTCCGAGTCATTCCAGGTTTCTAAATAGTCTGATGCATTTGCAAAATCCTTTTCCTCTGGTTTCGATGCTCCTTTATGCCAGCTCAATCACACTAATTGTTCAGTTGAGGTATTCTATTGCCTTGACATTATGTTGGAGTTACTATTATGGCCCTAGGTGTTTAGGGAGTCACCTAGTAATCTAGCAATGTTTTGTGATCCCCAGTGTGATGATTCTGGCTTTTATTCTCGAAAGCATCCCGTGATGCCACCTAGTAGTAGGTATTCTACTCCTTGGGTTTTGAACCCGAGATTCACTCTACTTACCTCATGTTGATAGTGTTTGCTAGTTCCTTTAGGTTATTAGTAACCTTTGCATTAGTCCTCGTTGTTCGTGGTATTCCTTTCTTCCAAATACTATGAACCGCTTATGGCAGATGTTCCTCGCTGATCGAAAGATCACAATCAGAGTGCTCTCGATGGGTTCTCGATTCTACATTGTGACTCTGCCAGTTCTACCTTTCTGCATGGGTTATCCGGAAGAAATATGTGGAATTCGTTCGACATGCTAAACCATGCATCCACAACTCAGAAAATCGCATGTTCCTTTGAGTTGCTCTCTTTAATTGCATTCTGACCCTCGTCTATCAATTGATAGTCAAGAGTATGCATGCGTTCGTTCATCGATGTCTATGACTCTTGTGGTCTGTCAAGCCATTCTATTCCAGAATGACTAGGAGAAACAAACTCCAGTACCTCATCCATATCTAGGATTGGGTCAAAGTAGTTGTATTCCGCAGATCTAATGCCAATCCAGCTTTTGGTTCTGTTCTACCTTGGAGTATTACCCCCTTTATGTCAGAATTGTCATGAGAACTGCACCAACTCTCATGAATTTTGACGTAGTGATACTTCTCACCATCATTACTCATTCCTCGGTTCCGTGTGGTTATAACCGGAATGTCGACAAGTGAATCGTGATGTATGAAATCAATACGCCTAGCAACCTCGTTGCTGGGTAGTTAAAGGACAATAATTTCATTCTTAGCGTGTTGGTTTTGAATCATCATTCTAAGGTTGATCATGCTACCTAGTCCATTCTCCTGGTCCACTCCTCGATCGATGAGTTAGGATTATTTCAAATCCTTGCTCTATTGATCATATCGTCTTGCCCTGAAAAGCAAGATTGTTCTCGAGCTTAGTAACATACCGGTGGTTCGTGATTTTCTGAATATCTTCTCAGAAGTATTACCGGGTTATTTCCTGACTGTTATGTTGGGCTTGTGATCAAGTTGGTTTCTTGTGAACCACCTTTCTCTCCAAGAATCGGTGTTAGATATCCCTGAGCTAGTTAGTTAAGCTAAACAACAACTTGGAGGATTAGAAGATAAAAGCTTGCCTGACTTAGTTCGTTCCAAAGGGATATTCTTGTGTAGTGTGTGTTGAAGAAAGACGGAATCTTCATCGATTGGTCCCTGTGATCAGTTGCTGGATCTATTGTCTTATCAATCCTTTGATTTGAGTGTGGGCTATCGTCAAATCAAATCAGAACCAACGATGTTCGTAATGTTGTCTTATTCGTGGTTGATCCCTCGAGCATACACCATTACATCTTTGGTCTGCCCAATGCTATCACCGTGTTCACTTAACTATGGAATTCCTTTTAAAAAGGAAACCTAGATGAATTGTTGTTGAGCCCATTGACAACATCCTTATCTCCTCCATGGTCTTGTTGGACAACAAGTTAGTGTTGGAAATTTTTGAAGCATTTTCTTCATGCTAGCTCATGAAGTATTTGTTGATGAAAGGAGTGACTTCCTTTTATACACGTGCATTTGGTGAAAGTTGCCGCCGTGAATTTGAGAAAGTTAGTTTTGCTTCCTCTGGAATCATCCCAAGTCAGTCATGCATATGTGTGAAGTATTCTATAGTTTGGAGACTTGCAACCTTCATTCCATATGTGTTCCGAGCACACCAAGCCACTGATTGATTTGTTCAAGGAGAAGAAGTTTCTTCTTAAGAGCATGCCTTATGCAAGGACTTCAATATCCTCGATTATGGTTCCCCACCTGAACTCGGTAGTGTTTTGTTGTAAGACTACCATGTGATAATGTTTTGTCTAGGACAACGTGTTCATGTGTTTGTAGCAGAACCAGCTCATGTTTTGGAGCTTACTATCGTAGTTCATCTCCCGAGAATCCCGCAACGTCATCTCGTCGATTTGTGTTGCAAACTTTCATTTTCTTCCTAGACTCGATGAGTCTGGAATATCCTAACACCAACCAGATCTGAATCTCAGGCAGATATGATGGTTGGAACATTTTCCAAGAACTATAATATTTGTCCCTCGATAACCGGTAAAGTGGATGTCGTGGCCAACACACCCAACCGGAAGACCTATTATTGTAGTATCTTGTTTGAAGAAGTTGGCCACCTCCCCATAAGGATTTCGTAGGGTTTACCTCCCTAGTTGTTCCTTATGGATTCTTGTGTTCCCGAAGTCCGACCTTTTACTTGATGTTCTAGTTACCAAACCATTTCAATGAATGGGATACACTAGCACATCAACGAGAACATTAGAAGCGGAGTGCTAAATGTCTCTCGGTCGATCATCCAGATTTTGTTTCCTTGGCCTCGCTAAGGTGAAAACTGAGAAAGTGTTATCTTCCTTTGCATCTGCATCCTCCATCACCATTCATCATGGTAGCAAGTTGTGTTGCCAGGATCCTTGACACGGATGTTGGTAAAACCTTGATAAATATGGAAATGCTCAAGTTCTTGAGAGCAGGCACAAGCGCTACGTGTTATCATCGGCACTAGCTGGGATTGCCCCAGATTTCCTCGGTTATGCTATAACCACTCCAACAGTGAATTCACTCTCTATTGTTGGGTTCTTCCCCAGTTACCAGAATCATTCCCAGCATTTGCATTTTGTTCCCAGCTTGCACCGCCAATGTGCCATTCTACCATGGGTCTCTTCCATTTCCGGTGATAAGTAAATTCATCCATTGCGTTGTCTTCAACAAGGTAATCCACATCATCCAAGTTCGAGTATGCCATTCTACAGACCCCCCTCCAAACGATCGTTGTGAATTGCCTTATGCTGGTATGAAGAGTTTCAATGATCTCTGAATCAAAAGTAATTCTTTTTGCCACTTAAGGTAATAATCTACGAATCACCCTCCTCCGGGATGTTTCTTCATGGTATCATGGCAACTCGACTCCTCGCTACGCTGACAATCGTTTACCACCTTCTTAGGTGTGGAATTGTTGTCTACCTAGTAAACCTTCGTCATCCGTTTCTCTCCACCCCTCTTGATGTGTATCTCGTGTCTCAACCCGAAAGATGGTTCTATGTCTCATTCCGTAAGTTAATCTTGAGTTGTTCGATCTTCGAGGAGATCGACCCTTCTAGAGTTTTCCTTTCCTCTTCTTTTCATGATTAGCTGGAGTTCTCAGAGCAAGACGACAAGACAAAGATGGTGTTCGAATCAACGTTTCTATGAAGTGCACCCTGGATCATGAAGATTATACTAGTTGCGTTTCCCCTTCATCCTACCCTACGCTTGAATCTCGAGACGAGATTCTTGTTTAGTGGGGGCGAGTTGTCACATCCCTAGCTTCTGGCATTGCTCTAGGCTAGCTTCATGTGTGCATCATGTCTATATTTTTGAAACTTGAATTGAGGAATATTGGAAGCCTCAAAACCCTAAATAAAAGAGGGGCAAAAAACCCCTAAAATCTCATTCATTGTTCCAAAATGCTCCTCTTAGATGTTTAATATTTTTGGCAAGGGTTTTGATCCAAACCAAAAATAATGAACATTTTAAAAGGATTTATTTTTGGGACTTTGAATTTA
Source organism: Triticum aestivum (assembly GCF_018294505.1). Taxonomy (NCBI): domain Eukaryota; kingdom Viridiplantae; phylum Streptophyta; class Magnoliopsida; order Poales; family Poaceae; genus Triticum; species Triticum aestivum. The sequence goes on from NC_057807.1 coordinate 564,742,004, forward strand.
AATCATTAGCTATTTGAATTTGAATTATATTCATATGATTAGAATATAATTTCAAATACCCCTGAAATATTTTATGAGCTTTTGGAAAAGTCCATCTAGCAATATAAAAATATTCAGAGGAGCTTTGGCATTGTTTGAATTATTATTTTTAATTCAAACAGTGGCAAAAGAATTAATTAAAAGAAAAACAGAA
>NC_057807.1:564743114-564743903 GCF_018294505.1 Triticum aestivum
GCCCAGCCAGTTAGGCCACGAGCTCCGCCTTGGATCCGGGAAGCTCTACCACGACGCACGCGACGCCGGGTGCCCTGAAGCCACGCCATCACCGCCATCTTCATCGCCACGGCCGGCGATCGCCGCCGTTCGATTCGCAGCACCGAAGACGTCCCCGAGCTCCCCGAGGCCACCACTGCACCCGCTGTGAGCTCCTGTGTTGATTTCCCCTCTTTCCGTGCCCCACCTCCCTCTCTAGCTAGCCCCACCACTTGCCCGAGAATCTCTCGCCGCCGGCCATGGTGTGGCCGTGGCCACAGCCACCCCAGCTCGTATCCGAGGCCACGGTCGTGCTCATCGTGATCTCGGGAGTCCGTAGCACGCCCCAGCCCCTCCTGCCATGCTCCCTAACCCCGACCCCAGGATTGCCCGAGCTGCTGCCGCCGCCAAACCTCGTCGCCGACCACTTTTCCGGCCACCCCAGCACCTGTCACCGCCACCACTAGATGCGCGCCACTGCGCGCGTTCGAATGCAACAAACCGCGGCCGAAACGATGCCATGTGGCTCGTTTCCGAGCCCTCCGCCGCGTCTGGATTCGCCGGCGGCTAAACACCGGCGACCGCTGACCCGATGACCGGCGTGGGTTGACCCACTGCCAGGTTTGACCCCCCCCCTCTCTCTCACTGACCTGTGGGCCTGCCCGGCTAATTAGGCTAGGATTAATGTTAACTAAATATCAGTTAGTTTATTAGACACTGACATGTGGGCCCTAGTGCCCTAATCCTTAATTAAACTAAAATAAACCCCCC
>NC_057807.1:564743950-564758406 GCF_018294505.1 Triticum aestivum
CTCTCACTGACCTGCGGGCCTGCCCGGCTAATTAGGCTAGGATTAATGTTAACTAAATATCAGTTAGTTTATTAGACACTGACATGTGGGCCCTAGTGCCCTAATCCTTAATTAAACTAAAATAAACCCCCCCCTGACGCTGACCAGTGGGCCCAAACCCCCCCTAATCTTTTAATTAAACTAAATAAACCCCTGTTAACCCCTGACACTGACCAGTGGACCCCACTGGTCAGGTTTGACCCGGACCAGCCCCTGTTGACTATGCTGAGGTCAGCATGACCTAGTGCTGACGCAATAATTCCTTTCTGGAATTTAGATAATTCTTAAATGATTTATAAATTCCAGAAAATAGCTAAAACTTCAATAAATCATAGAAAATTAACCGTAACTCCAAATTAAATAAATTATATATGAAAAATTATCAGAAAAATTCAAGGAATCCATCTGTACCATTTTCATGCATGTTAGAACAACTTATCACTACTGTTTAGGGCAAATGAAGTAAATGGCATTTGAATAATCACATATGGAGTTTAAATTTGAATCTTGTATTCAAACCAACCCCATATAACTTGTTGCCAGTTGCATTAACTCAAAACACCAGCATGTTGCCATGTCATAGCATGCATCATATTGTGCATTGCATTGATTGTGTTCCTTTCTGTGTTGCCGGTATTTGTCCCCTCTCGATAGACGTGATACCGATGATGTGATCGTTGACACTGATGAAGACTCAATGTTATCTTCAGAAGTGCCAGGCAAGCAAAACCCCCTTGTTCATTCCGATACAATCCTACTCTCTCGCTCCTGCTCTCTTTTAATGCATTAGGACAGCACCGATTTTTCTGTTACTTGCTGCGGTAGCTGAACCCCTTTATCCTTTGCATGACCTGTCATTGCCACAGTAAATAGATGAAACCCACTAGCATGAGTAGGAGTTGTTTGAGCCCTGTTGTGCCTACTCATTCATGTTTGTTTGTCATGCCTGCTACTGCTTAGAGTTGAGTCAGGTCTGATTCATCGGGGATGAATCAGAGGTGTGTGAACATGTCCTACTGTGTGTGAGCTAAGTGTGTGAACACGATTTGGTAAAGGTAGCGGTGAGAGGCCATGTAGGAGTACATGGTGGGTTGTCTCATTGCAGCCGTCCTCAGGAACTGAGTTCTGTGTTTGTGATCCATGATTCAGCTACTACCACGCATTGGGCCCGAAACCAATGGACCCTCTCGGCTTCTCGATCACCCTTGTCCTCTGTCCAGGAGTTGCAAGTAGTTTCTGGTGTTTGTAGTATGCTGGAGGCCGTGGACAGCGCTGACCGTAGGGGTGGGCTGTGATGCGGTAGGCACGTGGCCGGGTAAACCGGGCGCCCGTTTGGTGTCACGGAACCCTGTACACATCGTTTGGGGCTGTGAGCGAAACTCCGGCCGGATCTCCTCATGGATGGAACCCGAATAGGCGATAAACCTGGACTAGAGACTTGAGTGTTTAGGCAGGCCGTGGCCGACACCCACGTTGGGCTTCCGCTTGAAGGTTGCCGAGTACATGTCGTGTAAACGGCGGTAAGTGGTGAGAGCGTGTGTGAAGAAGTACACCCCTGCAGGGTTAACATCATCTATTCGAATAGCCGTGTCCACGGAAAAGGACCTCTGGGTTGCTTATATCAGTTCATAGACAAGTGAAAGTGGATACTCTAAAATACGCAAGATAAGCGTGAGTGCTATGGATGGCGTTCTCGTAGGGAGACGGGAGCGGATCCATAGTGGAGTATTGGTTGGTGAATATGTGGACTCGTGTGCGCCACCTCAAAGAGTTACATTGCAGTCGTAGTTTAGGATAGCCACCGAGTCAGAGCTGGCTTGCTGCAGTTAAACCCCACCACCCCTTTGTTGATAATGATGCATATGTAGATAGTTCTGATGTAAGTCTTGCTGGGTACATTTGTACTCACGTTTGCCTATTTTATGTTTTGCAGAGAGACTTCGGTCTCGCTAGTAGTCTCACGTGGACTTCGACGTTTAGCTTGATACCTCAGCTACGATCTTGTGCCCTCGGCAGGATCTGATAGATAGTCAGGCTTCTCAGCCCTTTTCATTTATAGTTGTCTGTACTCAGACATGATAGCTTCCGCTTGTGCCTTGACTTGTATGCTCTGAGTGTTGGGTCATGAGACCCATGTTTGTAATATCTCGCTCCTCGGAGCCTATTGAATAAACTACTTGAGTCGTAGAGTCATTTTGTGATGCCATGTTGTATTGCACATATCGAGCATATTGTGTGTATATTATTGAAATGCTTGGTATGTGTGGGATCTGACCATCTAGTTGTTTATCTTTAGTAGCCTCTCTTACCGGGAAATGTCTCCTAGTGTTTCCACTGAGCCATGGTAGCTTGCTACTGCTCCGGAACACTTAGGCTGGCCGGCATGTGTCCTTCTTCGTTCCTGTGTCTGTCCCTTCGGGGAAATGTCACGCGATGAATACCGGAGTCCTGTTAGCCCGCTACAGCCCGGTTCACCGGAGTCCTGCTAGCCCAGTGCTACAGCCTGGATTCACTCGCTGATGACCGACACGTTCGATGCTGGGTCATGGATGCCTGTCCCTGTAAGTCTGTGCCGCTTTGGGTTTACGACTAGCCATGTCAGCCCGGGCTCCTTATCATATGGATGCTAGCGACACTGTCATATACGTGTGCCAAAAGACGCAAACGGTCCCGGGCAAAGGTAAGGCGACACCCGTGGGAATACCGTGCGTGAGGCCGCAAAGTGATATGAGGTGTTACATGCTAGACCTATGTGGCATCGAGTCGGGGTCCTGACAAGCAAGCATTTGCCCACAACACACACGGCTTATTCCATCACAAACAGGTTGGATGGATCAACTGTATGCCACATATACACATTGTCAAAAAGTAATGTGGTAGACCTTCTTTAACATATGTTAAAAATAAAATTAAAATAAAAAACAAGGACCTCGAGGTTAAATTAGCTGAGGGAATGGGTCATTTCGGTCATTTGACCGATATGACCCATCCTATCAGTTAATTTAACATCAACACAACTTCTCGTCCAGTCACCCATCTGATGGCTGCTCCACCCTGAGCACACTTAACTTGAGAGTTCTCGTAGATGAGCTACTAGTGGAACAACTAGTCCTTGCTGATATAGGTGCCTCTTCGCATCCTTACGGCGTATCCGGATGACCGCCCATCCCCCAATGGCCAGTACATGTTGTGTAGACACAGCATAACACATACGTCTTATTAGAAGCAATATTATGTGTTATTATCGGTCTTCTCACACATTTCTAATTACAAACATGTTTGCCGCGTATCACACACATCTTGTTATATTGAACCGTTTCTGTTCTCTTGTGTCAACGCAAATAGTTCATTCGAGTGAACCGCATGCTGTATATCACACACACACCTTGATCTGGCTGACTTTTTCTTTTGTGTTGCCTAATCACAAACAATTCATCCGAGTGAACCGTATGTTGTGTATCACACATGCCTTCATATGGCTGCCTGTTTCATTTGTTCCTCCTCATCTCAAACAGTTAATGGAACTGAACCGTATGCCTTGCATCACACACGCAACAAAAATCTGAACCGTGTTTGATGAAGCCGTCATCGCAAATGTTTTGCACATTTTAGACGGTTCTTTGCCACCACCGTTTGCGATTATTGCATCACACACAGTTTCTTGAAGGGTCTCTGATCATAGTGTCGCGTTAGCAGCATCCTGCAGTGGTGATAGTAACCGTCTGTGTTATAATTTCTCATCAAAAATAGTTCATCCGAGTGGGATGTTTGCTGCGTATCACACACACATCTGGTTTACACGAATCGTTTGTGTTCTTTTGGCTCATCGCAAATGCCACAGGTCACACACATCTTGTTTTGAACCATTTCTATTCTCTTCCCTAATCGAAAACATTTTGTCTGAGTGAACCGTATGCCTTATATCACACACACGTTGAGCTGGCTGACCGTTTCTGTTGCATTCCCTAATAGCACGCAGTTCATCGAAGCAAACTGTATGCCGTAAATCACACACACATTGATATGGCTACCCGTTTTTGTTGTTCTGCCTCATCGCAAACAGTTCTTTTGGATCAACTGTATGCCCAGCATCGCACACATAACTAAAATCTGAACCGTGTTTGTTGTACCCGCCATCACAAACGTTTTGCATCTTTTTTGACAGTTTTTTATATCCCCGTTTGTGATTAATGCATCACAGACAGTTTCGTCAAAGGGTCTCTGATCGTAGTGTCGCGTTAAAAGCATCCTGCAGTAGTGCATATTCGTACCCACGGGTATCAAATTTTACCCATGCCCATACCCAACGGGTACCCAGCGGGTAGAACAAATAGTACACAAGTTGTTCACAATTTTGCACTCATTGATAGCCCATTTGAGAAAAAATAGTGCACTGATACGGTGGCATGAACGGCATATAGTTTCCTCTTATGGCCTTCCAAAATTTTCTATGTGTAATGTGCACTGATACTAATTGTCATGTGAAAAATTGGAAAATTTCAGGGGTCATTTGACCTTTTAAAGACATTTAATTCATTTCTTAGCCATTTAATGACCGTAATCCTAATTTGAACTAGATGTACATGCAAGGGCTAACCATAACGCTTTGAAAAATCATATTTGTGTACTTGTGTGAGTTAATTCCATGTGCAGTAAGTTAGAAGAAATTTTCAAACATATTGGTCTCACGGCACAGACACATGTACATGCATGGAGTACCCAATTGTAGATGAGTAAATTACTAGTATCAAAATTTGTAAATCACAATATACTCATAAGTTAATAGGAGTAGACGAGTCAAATGATAAATTAATAATTAATTGGTGAAAATATAACATCAGCTCACAAACGGGCAGGGTATGGGTATACCCGCAGGTACAAGGCTATACCCGTACCCTACCCATGACTTAACGGTTTGGGTATGGTAATACCCATGGGTATAAAAGTGTTCCCATACCCTGCCCATGTAGGTAAAGTACCCATGGCTGGGTACCTATACCCATGGGTAAAATTGCCATCCTTACTTCTGATGGTTGTGCTAGTTGCGCTTGTTGTCTCGTTCACTGGTGAAGAAAATGTAAGCGGCGTCCTGGCAGGGGAACTTATCATGGACATCGCCGGTCCCGGGAGCCGATAGTGGTGGTAGTCGAGGTGGAGGCGGGAGTGCATCACCCCGCATCAAGCGCTGAGTCCAGCAACACAGACATGTGGTGTACATGGCTGGCTTTGCACTGCTGTGGTGCTTTCATGGTGCGTCGAGCATCTGCTCAAAAGTGAGCTTGGGCTGCCATGCCTTCTCGCCGGTTCACTAGCGCCGACTACCACCCACAGTAGCTGGACACTCCTCCTTGGCAGCTGCGACTTGCCGGTTGTTGTAACGGTTGTTCAGCTGCTCGTACTGCCGCTTGCCATCGTCATTCTGGCGCCGCCTGTTGGAAGCAGAGCCGCCATCTCCTGCCGGATGTTGCCCAGCTGACCGGTCTTCCTTGCCGGTTTCGTCGAGCCTGATTAGTACTCGCATTATGGATTCAGGCGTGGCGTACTTGTCCGCTATGGCCATGATCCCCGCATAGTCGATGGCTTCATGCGCATAAGCTTGTGCTTGAGCATGGTATTGCCCTGCAACCCTCAATGAAATACTATATTGCATGTACCTCATGGACCACTTCACAGAGTTGCACAACTCCGTCCAACACATGAGGTAGCTGTAGAGGAATTGGTCCTTGTTCTGGACATAAAGGAAGAGCTGGCGTGGCCGGCCAGGGCGCTTGTATGTGCTGTTGAAGTTGCGCACGAACGCCTCCTCAAAGTCCAGCCATGCATTGATGTTGTTGGTCTGCAAGCTGTTCAGCCAAATCCAAGCCAAACCGAGCAGCATCAAGAGCATGTAGAGTATCACCATGTACTTTTTGCCATTGGTGATGCCGACACCCATGGTGTAGTCGATCAGCTAGTCTTCTAGCTTGGTGGTCCCATTGTACTGCGGGGTGTTGCGGGCTAGCGTGAAGCCCTTGGGAAAAGGCTTCTCGTGTATGCGCGACCTGAAGAATGCTGGGCCGGCAGATCTTTCCTCCTCCATGGAAAGGGATTGCGCCAGCTGCTCGAGGTGGTGGCGGGCATGCAGCCCATCAAGGGGTCGTGAGTCTCAAGGTGATCCCTTATCGCAGGCTGTGCAGCCTGACCTTCCGATGCCGGCTAGCCCAACCATGCGTGAGGGGGGGAGGGGGTTGTCGTGTCGGCTTGTGGTGGGCTCCATCAGCTAGCTCATTAGCCCGACTGCTGACACTTGACGAGTTGCGGTTTCTCTTGTCCTGGCTGCCCTGCATTCAGCCTTCGCGGCGACCGCTACCAGGATGTGAAGATGCCAGTTGCATTTTTCGAGGCCCCTAGTCGGCTGCCGGTTTGCCAGCTTGTGAGGAGGTGTTGTCGAGTCAGAGGCGCCTAAGGCTGAGGCTGCACCGACTGCGCCTACTGCTAGTTCGCAACATTCAAGAGGTCGCGGATGCGCTGCAGCAGCAGCAGGAACTTCTCACCCTCCAAGTGCTCCAGCTCGGCTGCAACTGCCTCTGTCGCCTTCATGTTATTAACGAGGAGTTGTATGTGTGCCGGTTCATGCCCAACAACTGGCCGACGACCCTATCGTGGTGCCGAACCACCCCTAGCCGGCTTGGCCTATCGGCTGCAGGGTGAGACTATGTTTGGTGTTATACTCGCACTACACGGTCTCCATCCGTTGTTGCGCGGTGGCGAGTTTGATGTCGCTTGAACTACATCAGTATTTCCCCATAGAGGAAGGGATGGTGCAGCACAGTTTCGGTAGGTATTTTCCTCAGTTATGAAACCAAGGTTATCGAACCAATAGGAGAACCAAGCAACACTATGTAAATGACACCTGCACACAATGAACAAATACTTGCAAGCCGACGTGTAAAAGGGGTTGTCAATCCCTTTTGGGTAACGGTGCCAGGAATGGCTAGTTGACGGGATAAAAATTGTGGTAGATTGATAGATGCAAATAAAACTTAGTGAGGTATTTTTTGGGTTTTTGATAATATATATCTGAAAATAAAAGTGGCAAATAAATAAAAAGGCAAATAGCAATGCAGATCTGCAAATATGTGATGGAAAATAGATCCGGGGGCCATAGATTTCACTAGTGGCTTCTCTCGAGAAAATAGCATACGGTGGGTTAACAAATTACTGTTGGGCAGTTGATAGAACTTCAATTAATTATGACGATATCCAGGCAATGATCATTATATAGGTATCACGTCCAATATTAGTAGACCAACTCCTGCCTGCATCTACTACTATTACTCCACACATCAACCCTATCCAGCATGCATCTAGTGTATTAAGTTCATGGAGAAATGGAGTAATGCAATAAGAACGATGACATGATGTAGACAAGATCTATTCATGTAGGAATAGACCCTATCTTGTTATCCTTAATGTCAACGATCAATACGTGTCTTGTTGCCCCTTCTGTCGCTGGGAAAGAACACTGCACGACTGAACCCAGCACAAAGCACCTCTTCCCATGGCAAGATAAATCGATCTAGTTAGCCTAACTAAACCAAAGATTCAAAGAATAAATACGAGGCTATAAGTAATCATGCATATAAGAGATCAAAAGAATCCGTAGTTCTACAATGTTCATCGGATCCCAGCAAGCACACCGCAAAAAGAGTAACATCAAATAGATCTCCAAGAGACCATTGTATTGAGAATAAAAAGAGAGAGAGGAAGCCATCTCGCTACTAACTACGGACCCGTAGTTCTACAATGAATCGCAGAGGCACCAATGAAGATGATGAATCCCTCCGTGATGGTGTCTAGATTAGATGTGGTGGTTCTGGAACTTGCGGCGGCTGGAATTGTGTTTCGTCGACTCCCCTAGGGTTTTTGGATTTTGGGGGTATTTATAGAGACAAGAGGTGGTATGGGAGGTGGACGAGGTCGTCACAATCTACTGGGGCACAACTGGGCCCCCGGGCATGCCAAGGTGGGTTGTGCTCCCCTTAGAGCCCGCTCTGGTACTTCTCTGGGCCAACAGGTGTCTTCTAGTCCAGAAAAAATCTCCAAAAAGTTTTTCTGCATTTGGACTCCGTTTGGTATTGATTTTCTACGAAGTAAAAAACAAGCTAAAACAACAACTGGCACTAGGCACTATTGAGGGAGTCCTGGACTAAGGGGTCCTCGGGCGGACGGCCTATTTGATATGGGTCGGACTCATGGGCCGTGAAGATAAACGCAGAAGATCATCTCCCGTGGATGGATAGGATGCCTGTATGTGTGAACGACAAGATTTGTGTCCGGATAAGTTATTTACTTTCTCTGTGAACCGACTTTGTACAACCCTAGGCCCCTCCGGTGTCTATATAAACCAGAGGGTTTAGTCCATAGAGGCAATCAGAATATCCATAGGCTAGACTGCTAGGGTTTAGCCATTATGATCTCGAGGTAGATCAACTCTTGGAACCCCTATACTCATCGGATATATTAAAGCAGGACATAGGGTTTTACCTCCATTAAGAGGGATCGAACCTGGGTAAACATTATGTCCCATTGTCGGTTGTTACCATTGATCCTTAGACGCACAGCTTGGGCCCCCTACCCGAGATCTGCCAGTTTTGACACCAACATTGGTGCTTTCATTGAGAGCTCCGATGTGTGGTTAATAGAATGATTGATGGCTTGCCTCTTCATCAACGATTATGTTGCATCCGGGGATACCTTTCTCCCTAGACAGGTCTTTGTGTTCAGCAGCTTCGTGCTACGTGCCAACTCGACCGGCCACCTTGAGCAGGTCGACAATTACGCCCCGTTCACCAGATCAGATTTGGAAACCTGAACTATGTCGCTAATATCCAAGGAGATCTGATATTCAAGTGGTTTGCAGCCTCAACTACCGCTCCCTACCCTCATGAAGAAGGTGAGGGAGTCATGGATTTAGGGGTCCCCAAGTGTCCGGCCCAAGAGTATGGGCCGGGCTAAGTAGGATGTGACGATCGAGCAAGAGGCTATCTACGTGTCCAGGTGGGACTCCACCATGCATGGATGGCAAGATTAGAGTCCGGATGTATTATTTCCTTCCTTAGAACTGACCTTGTGCAAAGCCTAGGCCCCTCAAGTGTTTATGTTGTTGGAGATATGCCCTAAAGGCAATCATGTGATGATGATATTTCTATATGTGTTCATGAGTCCTTTGTATTGTACTTGAACATCATCAATGATATGTATCAATAAGTATGTGCCTTGTTTGTGGAACTATGTATTGTATGATGATCGTTCTAATGGTCCCTAGTTGATAAGGTTATGCATACACATATCCTTGACTAACGACTCGGTTGATGACTATGTTTCACAGGTCATGTGCATGGAGATGCTAAACCGATAGTATGGACTCGGGGATGGAGATCACCGAGTCGGGCAGACCCACTTTGAGAGGAAGCGAGATATAGTCATCTGTTAGTCTCAAGTACAATGTCTATGCCATGTCCTAGACCTAAGGTCCTCGCATGTTCTCGGGATGAGGATCGACTCACATAGGGTCTATCAAATGCTACTCTGTAACTGGGTAGTTATAAAGGTAGCTTTCGGGTGAGTTGTGAGACATGCCGTGAGACATGGTTGACCAAGATGGGATTTGCTACTCCTATATGGAGAGATATTCTCTGGGCCCTCTTGAGTGATCAAATTCGGAAAGCATGGCCATGCGACTTGGGTTAAGTGTTAACCCAGATCGGGAATCTGAATCATAGTTTTGAGAAGAGAGGTCGAGCTACCACAAGGGTGACAAGTACTCGCCTTGAGCTGGACAACAAATATCATGAGGCAAAAGGAATGTTGCATATGACACATTGTCGAGGTTCGTCAAACGATTTTACGCACACATGGGAGTTGGCACGTTCTGCTAGGAGCTGCTACCAACTATCGACTCTTGTCGTGTCCATGTGTACGTGAACCTAAAGGGTCGCACACTTAAGGGGCTGCAGCCCACTCAGATTGGATCCGAGTGGAAAATGGATGTGGACTCCTAGTGGGCTCAAGTGTTGAGCCCACCTCGGAGGTCTATATAAAGGGGAGTGGGGGCACCACTTAGGGTTCATGTTTTCCCCTCCCTCGATAGCCGTCGCCACTCCCCACGCCCATGCCGCGTGACCGGACCTAGCAGTCTGCCGTTCGACACTGCTCCACGTACGTGTGTATACCTTGGAGGCATCGCATCTGCGGGGCTTGGATGGACCGTTCGAGGGAACCGCGAGGAGCCGTTCGCGGGAGATCACCATTCGAGGGTCTTCGCTATTCGCGGGAGATCGGTAACAAGAGGAGGAGACGGGCCGAGAGATCAACTAAACGCATCACCAACTCTACTTCCGCGTGTTCCTACAATGTACCGAGAGATCGACTACTCGCATCACCAACTCTACTTTCACTACGGTGATTGTGCGTCTAGTGGTAAACCCGATCTCATAATCTATTTCCAACAGCATAATCTTGGGTGTGCGGTAGAAAATTTTATTTGGCGCTAGCGTAGCGTACCGCGTGTTCCTACAGTGGTATCAGAGCCTCAGCTGTGTGGTGATAGATTTGATGATATGCATATGAGATATGTAGATCGGTTTAGGTGCGGGTCGATGAGATCGGCCGCGCACGTTAGTGTTGAAGGTTGGTTTCGTGATCTTGTTTCCGTGATCGTGACGCAGAGGTCATGACACGAGTTACCCCTACTGGTCGATATCCGCCATCGGGGTAGACAGTGGAACGTAAATACGGATGTTGCACACGAAGATCAATGAGATTGATCGAATCGGAATATAGATCAACACCGTGGAAATGTGATTTCCGCAGTGATGAAATCTGTTGGAGCGGTCTCGGTAAAACGGGTGTAACTTTTGCATACGAACTCCGTTTTTGCTCCACGGCCTGTCAAACTGAAGCTAATGAAAAGTTGGATTAGCAGCAAAACTTTGGAACAAGATTTCGGAGCGTCTGGATAGGCCAAAATCCGCTTGGAAAATAGAGTTTTGGGAGGTTTTATCTTCGGCGGTAGAACGTCTGACTTGTTTTTGCAGGGAATGCTTGTGATTTGGTATAGCCCATGAATGTTGCTTGTGTATTATGGTTTCATGACCTGCGTGTCAAGAGTGAGGCAACCGGCAGGAGCCATATGGTTGTTCCATTATTTTATTAATGGCCCGCGTGTCAACATGATGCCATGTAATGTAATTTACTTTTAGTAGCTATTAGTTTGTAATAGCATTGTATCTTATGTTACACTTGGCAGTTGACACCATGGCAAGGAGATGGAGATCACCACAAGGACAACCATGCATGGAGATGGAGATCACCATGGGCAGGCCGCGCACATGGAGATGGAGATCGCCATGCACTGTGAAAAGAGGCTATACCGTATCACACATATATAAACTGCATGTGAAAGTTTATCCCTTTTATGCACCCTTCTTTTGCATGGTAGATGTTTTCAGTAGGGTGAACCCTCAAAGAATGTCAAGTATAAACGCCTCCCCAGTTGCTGCACCTTCACATGTCAAGTATATTTAGTGGTGGGCCTATAAAATTAGGGTGCCACTAGATCTCCTTGAAGTGATGGGTTTGTGTCAGACACTTACATGCGAAGCATTGGTTGACTTGTCGTGGCTATCAGAACAGTTTTGGGCCACGAGGCATAGGATTTGGCGTGGCATGAGATGTCCCCAACAACAAGAGTCATATAGAGACACGATTAGCAAGAGTTGCTTACCGAGTGATCTTGTCTTCTAGCGGTGATGCAAAAGCTCACTAGTTGACATGTTGATCTTGGATCTTGAATCACTAAGTATCAACTGAGGGATGTTGATTTTAGTGGGAGTAATGGCCCTATTAATATGTTTAATATGAATTACTCTTCATGAATACATGTCTTAGTGTTTTGCATATTTCTATTGTAGATAAATGGCACCACCTGCTCAAGTTACCCCTTTTGCGTTGAAATCAATCCTAGAAAAGCACAAATTGAATGGAACAAACTTTACCACCTGGTATAGAAACCTGGGAATTCTTCTTAGGCATGAGAAAAAGGAAGAAGTTCTAAAGAATCCACTTCCAGAGGAACCTGCCGATAATGCTAATGCCACAACCAAAAATACCTACCAGAAACTCGTTGATGAATCAAACGAGATCAGTTGTCTCATGCTGGCTTCTATGGAGCCTGATCCGCAGCAGTAGTTCGAAAATATTGAGGCTTTCGATATGATCGAGAACCTCAAGAGCATGTTCCAAATGCAGGCTAGGACCGAAAGGTTCAACGTCTGGCAATCCTTGATGGATTGTAAGCTGAAAGTGGTTGATCCACTGAGCCCACATGTGATCAAGATGTACGGGTACACGCAAGCTCTGGATTGGTTGGGCTTCCCACTTGGGGACGAGTTGTCCACATATACAATTCTAGGTTCTCTTCCGGATAGCTATGGGCCATTCATCTCAAACTACCATATGAATGGGATGGAAAAGAAGCTCACTGAATTGCATAGGATGCTGAAAGTGGTAGAGCAGGATATCAAGAAAGGTACGCATCGTCAAGTGTTGATGGTGCAGAACTCGACTAAGTTCAAGAAGAGCCGGTCCAAGAAAAAGGCTAAGGCAAAGGGCAAAGAGAAGGAGGCAACTCCAACTGCCGCCGCTGCAGCTAAGTCAGCGACGGCCTCGGGGAGTATTTTCTTTGATTGCAAGGAACCCGAACATTGGAAAAGGAACTGCGGCAAGTGGCTTGCTGAGAAGGGCAAGAACACTGGAAGTATGACTTCTTCTTTAGGTACACTTGCTGTATATGTTATAGACATTTATATTTCTGATGTTTCTAGTAGCTCTTGGGTATATGATACCAGATCGGCTGTTCACATATGCAACTCGATGCAGGGGCTAAGTAGAACTACAAATGTCACAAGAGGATAAATTGACATACGCGTCGGGAATAAAGCAAGAGTTGCTGCATTAGCCGTCGGCACTATGCAACTAAATTTACCTTCAGGATTTGTAATGGAACTTGATAATTGTTATTATGTTCGTGCTTTGAGTCAAAACATTATTTCTGCCTCAGGTTTGATGAGACAAGGTTATGAATTCAATATTAACGACAATGGTTGTTCTATTTACTTGAATAATATGTTTCATGGCTTTGCACCTGCTGTGAACGGGTTATTTATCCTAGATCTTGAAGGTGGATCAGTCTATAACATAAATGTCAAGAGGCATAACCCTAATGAGATAAACCCGACTTACATCTCGCATTGTCGACTAGGAAAGGTTAATCAAAAACGGATGAAGAAGCTCCATGATGATGGAATTCTTACTTCATTTGAGTTTGAATCATTCGAGACATGCGAGTCTTGCCTACTCGGTAAGATGACTAAGACTCCTTTTGCAAAGAGTTGCGAGAGGGCGTCCGAGCTGTTGGAACTTATACATAGTGATGTATGTGGACCAATGAGCATGACACCTAGAGGTGGTTTCCAATACTTCATGCCTTTACTGATGACTTGAGTAGATATGGATATATCTACTTGATGAGGCACAAGTTAGAAACTTTTGAAAAGTTCAAGGAGTTTTAGAACGAAGTGGAAAATCAACTCGGCAAGAAAATCAAACTTATACGATCTGATCGTGGTAGTGAGTATATGTAACGCCCTCGATGCGACTATATCTCCCACGTGTCGAGGCATGACTTAGAGGCATAATCGCATTGAAGGCATATGTCGCAAGTGAGGTAATCTTCACACAACCCATGTAATATAATAAGGAAAAGGATACATAGTTGGCTTACAATCGCCACTTCACACAATTACATGAATAAAGCATTACATCATCCAGATACAATCAAGGTCCGACTACGGAACCAAAATAAAAGAAGAACCCCAAATGCGACAAAGGTCCCCGATCGACCCCAACTGGGCTCCACTACTGATCAACTAGAATGAAACAACACAAAGGGCAAGATCTTCATCGAGCTCCTCCTTGAGCTTGGTTGCGTCATCTGCACGGTAACATAGGCACCTGCAAACTGGTTTTGGAAGTATCTGTGAGCCACGGGGACTCAGCAATCTCGCACCCGCGAGATCAAGACTATTTAAGCTTATGGGTAAGGTAAAGGTATAAGGTGGAGCTGCAGCAAGCGACTAGCATATATGGTGGCTAACATACGCAAATGAGAGCGAGAAGAGAAGGCAAAGCACGGTCGATAAAGGTATGATCAAGAAGTGATCCTGGACTACCTACGTCAAGCATAACTCCAACAACCGTGTTCACTCTCCGGACTCCGCCGGAAAGAGACCATCACGGTTACACACGCGGTTGATGTATTTTAATTAAGGTCAACTTCGGGTTTTCTACAACCGGACGTTAACAAATTCCCATCT
>NC_057807.1:564758416-564758876 GCF_018294505.1 Triticum aestivum
TCAGCAATCTCGCACCCGCGAGATCAAGACTATTTAAGCTTATGGGAAGGATGGAGTAATGAGGTGGAGCTGCAGCAAGCGACTAGCATATATGGTGGCTACAATCGCAAAAGAGAGCGAGAAGAGAGAGCAAAGCATGGTCGATAAAAGTATGATCAAGAAGTGATCCTATAGCAACCTACGTCAAGCATAACTCCAACAACCGTGTTCACTCTCCGGACTCCGCCGGAAAGAGACCATCACGGTTACACACGCGGTTGATGTATTTTAATTAAGGTCAACTACGGGTTTTCTACAACCGGACGTTAACAAATTCCCATCTGCCCATAACCGCGGGCACGGCTTTCGAAAGATAATACCCTGCAGGGGTGTCCCAACTTAGCCCATGACAAGCTCTCACGGTCAACGAAGGAATAGACCTCCACCCGAGACGTTCCGATCAGACTCGGTATCCCGGTAC
>NC_057807.1:564758886-564779985 GCF_018294505.1 Triticum aestivum
AGCTCCTCCTTGAGCTTGGTTGCGTCATCTGCACGGTAACATAGGCACCTGCAAACTGGTTTTGGAAGTATCTGTGAGCCACGGGGACTCAGCAATCTCGCACCCGCGAGATCAAGACTATTTAAGCTTATGGGTAAGGTAAAGGTATAAGGTGGAGCTGCAGCAAGCGACTAGCATATATGGTGGCTAACATACGCAAATGAGAGCGAGAAGAGAAGGCAAAGCACGGTCGATAAAGGTATGATCAAGAAGTGATCCTGGACTACCTACGTCAAGCATAACTCCAACAACCGTGTTCACTCTCCGGACTCCGCCGGAAAGAGACCATCACGGTTACACACGCGGTTGATGTATTTTAATTAAGGTCAACTTCGGGTTTTCTACAACCGGACGTTAACAAATTCCCATCTTCCCATAACCGCGGGCACGGCTTTCGAAAGTTCAAATCCCTGCAGGGGTGTCCCAACTTAGCCCATGACAAGCTCTCACGGTCAACGAAGGAATAGACCTCCACCCGAGATGTTCCGATCAGACTCGGTATCCCAGTACAACAAGACATTTCAACAGGGTAAAACTAAACCAGCAACACCGCCCGAATGTGCCGACAAATCCCGATAGGAGCTGCACATATCTCTTTCTCAGGGCACACTCAGATGAGCAATCCGTACAACTAAAACCAAACCTCGAGTTTCCCCGAGGGGGCGCTGCACAGGGCTCTAGTTCGGACCAACACTCAGAGGAGCACTGGCCCGGGGGGGTTAGAATAAAGATGACCCTTGAGTCTGCAGAACCCAAGGGAAGGTGGTAGGTTGTTAGTGCAAATGGTAAAACCAATGTTGGGCATTGCTGGAGAAGCTTTACTTAAGGCGAACTGTCAAGGGGTTCCCATTATAGCCCAACCGTGTAAGGAACGCAAAATCCGGGAACATAACACCGATATGACGGAAACTAGGGCGGCAAGAGTGGAACAAAACACCAGGCATAAGGCCGAGCCTTCCACCCTTTACCAAGTATATAGATGCATTAATTAAATAAGATATATTGTGATATCCCAACAAGTAAACATGTTCCAACAAGGAACAACATCTCCATGTTCCAACAAGGGACAAACTTCAATCTTCACCTGCAACTAACAACGCTATAAGAGGGGCTGAGCAAAGCGGTAACATAGCCAAACAACGGTTTGCTAGGACATGGTGGGTTAGAGGTTTGACATGGCAATTTGGGAGGCTGACAAGCAAATGGTAGGCATCGTAGCATTGGCATAGCAAGAGCGAGCAAACTAGCATAGCGAAGATAGTAGTGATTTCGAGGGTACGCTCATCTTGCCTGAGATCCCGCAAGGAAGAAGAACGAATCCAAGAAGAAGACAAACGGTCGTAGACGAACAAATCCTCACAACTCCGGAACGAAACCGAAGCTAACGTGAGAAGCAACCCGGAAAGAAACAAACAACATAGTAAACACACAAGCATAAACAAGTCATGATGCACAAACAAGTATGATGCATGTCCGGTTTAATGAGGCATGACATGGGAAAATGCACAAACAATCCTACAAATTAAGTGGAGCTCAATATGCAACGAGGTGCATGTTGACGGAACACCACATCAATTATTTAGTTATCTCTCGTTTAAGCTACCCAACAATATTAACTGTTGTTAAACATGGCAAGAGGTGAAGCATAATATAAACTATACCATCTAAACAATTTAAATGGGGCCGGATATAAAAGCAACAAATCCGGTAAATCCCCATATGCATTTAGCAATTTAATGCAACAACAAGTTTAAACATTTTAAATGTTGTTATCATGATGCGGATGACATATACAAGTTTATGCATTTTTTTAAGAAAAAGTTGACATAAGCATGTTATGAAGCATTTGGTCACCATGGCGGAACAAAAAGGGTGCCACGGCGGCGAAACAAAAATGGTGCCACGGCAACATTCCGGTCCCGGTAACTCATGGAGATACCGATGCAAAAGGAAGTGAGTGGATGCGTGTCGTGCAAGGATGGTGGGGTGATCCCGGATACCGGGTTCCCACAAGATGGTGGCATGGCAACGAGGTGAAACATGCACGCGACAATTTCGGACACGGTGCAAACATAGGGTGCATCTCATACATGCAAGGGCATCTCATCGCGGTCGTCTCGGGTTATACTTTCGAAGCGTGCATTTCGGAGCGGGTCGAGTTTCGTAGAGGGAAGTAGTCGTTCACGACGACGGTAGCGGAAGTAGTGGTACTCGGCGACGGAGTTGTACACGTTCGTTTCGTAGATGTCCAGGGTCGTCGGTAGAGGTACACGTTTCGGAGAGGAACTTGTCGTATCCATGTAGTCGTACATGTCGGCGATAGTGGAACTTGGCGCATCCGAAGGGGTACTTGACGAAATCCACCTCGGATGTAGTCGTACACGTTCTTCGTAGATGAACTTGGCGTTCCTGGTTCGGTGGTTGTGGAGGCAGGGGTACTTGACGCATCCATGGAGGGGTCTTCGTGCGACAAGACGAGCAGGGGATGGCCACAACAGGGAAGGTGCAGCTGTTGCTGCTGCCGTCTCTGACAGAGGCGAGATCCAGCGGAGGAGCTGGCGAGGCAGTCAAGGAGACGGGGTCGCGCGCAGGGTAGCCCTCCGGGAGGCGCGGGGCGACGAGGAGGAGGCCGCAGGTGAGGGAGGAGGAGGCAGCGACAGGAGCCGGCGGGGACGAGGGGCTTGGCCGGCGGCGCGGCTTGGGTGCAGCTCCGACGAGGGGCTTGAGGCCGCGGGGAAGGATGGCGCGGGGCCCTTCTGCTGGGCTCTCGACGGCGGAGGGAGCCCCGGTGTGGAGGTGGAGGCGCGAGGCGGAGAGCTCGGCAGAGGCAGCCGCAGGAGGCCGAGGCCGGCGGAGGTGCAGGCGTCGAGGCAGGGCGACGGGAGGGCCACCGGGGTTGGCCGACAAGGGGGTTGCGCGGGATCAGGAGGAACATGTCAAGGGGGCTCGCGACGGAGGAGAAGGACGAAGGGATCGGGTCGAAGCAGCAGGAGGGAGAGATGGCGGCGCTGCGAGGAGGAAGAGGGGACGGGACGAGGGCGCGGCTGGGGGTAAGAGGAGATCGGGCAGGCCTCACGGGCCGGCTAGGTCAGGCCTAGAGGAGGGGAGGCCCAGCCGGGCTGCGGGTGATGTTGGGCTGCGCTGCAGCTGGGCCTTGGGCTTAGAGGCCGGCTGGGCTACAGGCTGCACTCTCTCTTCTCTCTCTCATTTTCCCATTTAAAACAAAACAGAAAAAGAGAAAGAAAAGAAAGAGAAGGATAGGCAAAGAATTAGCACATGCAAATAATATTCTTGGACTCACAAAAATGCGCTAGTCCCAAGAAAATAGAAGTGAGCAAGATTGCAAGATTAAATTCAAAATCATTTGAATTTAATTCAATAGGTTTGAACTAGGACTAGGTAAAAGGAAGGTCCAAAAATGTTCGGATTTTTGGTGGAGCTCCGGAAAATGATGAAATAATTTATGGCAGAGTTGGAGATCAAGAATTAAGATAATAAAGGCATTGGGATTTTGCAAGTGTGTTATGGTGAATTCCAAAAATGGAATATATAATATAGCTGCCTAATATTGGAGGATATGTTATAAAGAGAAGTCACCATGTGAGTCCCCTCGGTTTAAATGGACCAAAAATCCATACAATTTATTTAGTTGAGGTTTTAAAAATTAATGATATGATGGCATGATGACATGATGCAATGCACATGATGCAAGGATGAATGCAACAAATAAAACAAATCACACGACGAAACTCGGAATAGCTGGAAGTCTTCTGGAGCGTCGGTCTCGGGGCGTTACAGTATATGACCCAGGAGTTTGATGATCATATGAAGAGTCATGGAATAGTTCCACAACTGACTCCTATGGGTACGCCACAGAGAAATGGCATGTCAGAATGGAGGAATCAGACTCTATTAGACATGGTTTGATCAATGATGAGTCAGTCAGATTTACCCTTGTCATTTTAGGGATACGCTCTAGAAATTGCAGGTTTCACACTAAACAGGGTACAATCTAAGTCCGTAGATAAGACACCATATGAGATATGGACTGCGAAGAGTCATAGTTTGTCTTTTCTGAAAGTTTGGGGATCTGAAGCATATGTCAAGCGACTCCAGTCGGACAAGCTCACACCCAAATCTTACAAGTGCATATTCGTGGGATATCCAAGGGAAACCTTGGGATATTACTTCTACAACCGTGGAGAGGGCAAAGTGTTTGTCGGTCGACATGGAGTTTTCCTTGAGAAAGAGTTTCTCAATCAGAAGGCTAGTGAGAGGACGGTTCGACTCGAAGAAATTTGAGAACCACACGGGGACGTTCCGGTAGGTGATTCTGCCACAACAGAATTAGTCAGGGAACCCATGGTGGAGTCAAGGCTGGTTCCATGAGGGTCGAAAAGGTTACGAAATTTGCATGAGTCCAATGTGTTGTTCTTGGAGAATAACAAGCCGACTACGTATGCGAAAGCAATGGAGAGCCCTGATTCCAAGTTATGGCTTGAAGCCATGAGATCCAAATTAAAGTCCATGGTTGACAATCAAGTTTGGAACTTGGTTGATCAGCCAGATGGCGTTCGAGCCATTGTGTGCAAGTGGATCCTTAAGAAGAAAACTGATATGGATGGAAATGTCACAATACATAAGGCTCGACTTGTTGCTAAAGGTTATCAACAAGTTCAAGGAGTTGACTACAATGAGACTTACTCACCTGTAGAGATGCCTAAATCAATTCGGATCATTCTTGCTATAGCGGCACATTTCGAGTATGAGATATGGCATATGGATGTCAAAACGGCTTTCCTTAACGGAAATTTAACCAAGGATGTGTATATAACACAACCCAAGGGTTTTGTCGATCCAAAGAAGTCTAGCATGGTATGTAAGCTTCAGAGATCCATTTATGGATTAAGGCAAGCATCTCGGAATTGGAACATTCATTTTAATGAAGCGGTTAAAGAGTGTGGCTTCATCAAGAACTACTGTGATCATTGTGTATTTAAGAAGGTAAGTGGGAGCTCAGTTGCATTTCTGATCTTATATGTGAATGACATATTATTGATTGGAAATGATGTTTAAATGCTTGAATCTATGAAGGACTAATTGAAAAATAGTTTTTATATGAAGGACTTGGGAGAAGCATCTTATAGTTTGGGAATCAAGATCTATAGAGATAGATCGAGGAGGCTTATTGGATTAAGCCAAAGTGTGTATATTGACAAGGTGTTGAAGCGGTTCAACATGCAAGATACCAAGAAGGGTTTCTTGCCCATGTCACATGGCATTAGTCTTAGAAAGACTCAGAGTCCTTCGACTCCTGAAGAGCAAAGGCGCATGGATGGGATTTCGTATGCTTCGGCTGTTGGGTCCATCATGTATGCTATGGTATGTACTCGTCCCGATATTAGCTTTGCTCTCAGTGTGGTGGGCAGATACCAGGCTGATCCAGGTGAGAGTCATTGGACAACGGTTAAGAATATCCTTAAGTACTTGAGAAGGACTAAGGATATGTTCCTGGTTTACGGAGGTAAGGATGAGCTTGTTGTAAAGAGTTACACCGATGCTAGTTTCCAAACCGATAGGGATGATAGTCGATCGCAATCTGGTTTGTCTTCATTCTGAACGGAGGAGCAGTGAGCTGGAGGAGCTCGAAGCAAGACACGATAGCTGATTCTACAACAAAGGCCGAGTACATTGCGGCTTCTGAAGCTGCAAAAGAAGGTGTTTGGGTGAAGAATTTCATTTCAGATCTTGGTGTGGTTGAGGCCGCGTCTAAGCCATTGGACCTCTATTGTGATAATAGTGGTGCCATTGCACAAGTCAAGGAACCACGGAACCATCATAAAATACAACACATATTTAGGCGTTTTAACTTATTCGTGACATTGCCGAAAGAGGTGATGTAAACATATGCAAGGAACACATGGATGCAAATGTTGCTAATACATTAATGAAGCCTCTCCCATGGCCGAAGCATGAGGCGCACATGAGCTCCATGGGAATACGATGCCTAAATGATTGACTCTAGTGCAAGTGGGAGAATGTTGGAGATATGCCCTAGAGGCAATCATGTGATGATGATATTTCCATATGTGTTCATGAGTCCTTTGTATTGTCCTTGAACATCATCAATGATATGTATCAATAAGTATGTGACTTGTTTCTAGAACTATGTATTATATGAGGATTGTTCTAACGGCCCCTAGTTGATAATGTTATGCAGACACATATCCTTGACTAGTGTACGACTCGGTTGATGACTATGTTTCACAAGTCATGTGCATGGAGATGCTAAACCGATAGTATGGACTCGGGGATGGAGATCACCGAGTCGGACAGACCCACTTTGAGACGCAACGAGATGTAGTCATCTATTAGTCACAAGTACAATGTCTATGCCATGTCCTAGACCTGAGATCCTCGCATGTTGTCGAGATGAGGATCGACTCACTTAGGGTATATCAAACGCTACTCCGTAACTAGGTAGTTGTAAAGATAGCTTTCGTGTGAATCGTGAGACATGCCGCGAGACATGATTGACCAAGATGGGATTTGCCACTCATATATGGAGAGATATTCTCTGGGCCCTCTCGAGTGATCTGATTTGGAAAGCATAGCCATGCGACTTGGGTTATGTGTTAACCCAGTTCGGGAATCTGTATCACGGTTGCGAGAAGACAGGTCGAGCAACCATAAGCGTGACAAGTACTCGCCTTGAGCCCGACAACAAATATCATGAGGCAAAAGGAATGTTGCATATGACACATTGTCGAGGTTCGTCAAACGACTTTACGCACACATGGGAGTTGGCACGTTCTGCTAGGAGCCGCTACCACCTATCTACTCTGGTCGTGTCCATTTGTACGTGAACCTATTGGGTCACATACTTAAGGGGTTGAAGCCCATTAGGATTGGATCCGAGTGGAAAATGGATGTGGACTCCTAGTGGCTCAAGTGTTGAGCCCACCTTGGAGGTCTATATAAAGGGGAGTGGGCACACGACTTAGGGTTGCTATTTTTCGCACCCTAGATAGCCGCCGCCACTCCCCACGCCCATGCCGCGTGACTGGACCTAGCAGTCCGCCGCTCGACGCTGCTCCCCGTACGTGTGGATACCTTGGAGGCCTCGCATCCGCGGTGCTCAGATGGACCGTTCGAGGGAACTACAAGGATCCGTTCATGGGAGATCACCATTCATGGGTATTTGCTGTTCACGGGACATTGGGTACAAGAGGAGGAGACGGGCCGAGAGATTGACTAAACGCATCACCAACTCTACCTCCGCTTTGGTGACTGCGCATCTAGTGTGTACCGCGTGTTCCTACAATGGGTTGAGAGATCGAATACACGCATCACAAACTCTACTTCCGCTGCAGTAACTGCGCGTCTGGTGGTAAACCCGATCTCGTAATCTATTTCCAGCAGCATGAACTTGGGTGCGCGATAGAAAATTTTATTTGACGCTAGCGTAGAGTACCGCATGTTCCTACATATATAAACCGGAGGGCTTAGTCCATAGAGGCTATCATAATTACCATCATCGGAATATTCATAGGCTAGACATCTAGGGTTTGACAAAAATGATCTCGAGGTAGATCAACTCTTGTAATCTCCATACTCTTCGAATATAATCAAGCAGGAGTAGGGTTTTACCTCATTTAAGAGGGCCCGAACCTGGGTAAACATTGTGTCCCTTGTCCATTGTTACCATTGATCCTTAGGCGCACAACTTGGGCCCCCTACCCGAGATCTGCCGATTTTGACACCAACGTGTTGGTGCTTTCATTGAGAGCTTTGCCGTGTTGTCTACAAAAGCAATCTATGGCTCGCCTAATCTTCAATGATAATATCACCTCTAGAAGGAGCCTGACCTCTAGGCAGAACCTCCAACTCGGCAGTTTCATCATGGGCGGTCGTACGGCCTTCAAACCTACAACACCCCCTATGAACGCCGAACACCATCTTCGCATCGGCCATGAGTACTCCGACAAGATGGATCCAACAGATATCTCGTCCTTGAACGATCTACTAGACCGCATCGCCGCCCTGGGGGTCTCTAAGGATTATGATCGGAATGGGCTTAAACCTGACCAGAGGGAAATTCATCACCCACCGATCACCCACCTGGTAACGGTCATTGAGGAATGAGCCGATGACACTTCCCTCCCTAGATTGAAAACTAAGTATGTTCGGGTCTCCGGATCCCTTGAGCCGGATACTCCCCATTCAGATGGGACTTCACGTTCTCTGAACCTTGGCTCGGGTGAAGTATTAGGGGAGCCATTGGATCTCCCCGGACCCGAACTAGTCGTCCTGGAGACCTTGCGAGCTCCGAATACACTCATGGGGCAGGATTCGGATTTTAATCCACCAACCCACCACAATCTATATTCTCCAAGAAACTCAGGTCCTCCAGATATCTACAACCCGATGTATCTACGGCAACAACCTCAGGAGACGGTCCACCACTTTTGGGCCAGATTCCTACTTGTTAAAAACAGGATCGAAGATTGCTCCGACGACAATGTAGTTTCAGTCTTTCATCACAATTTTACCGATGAGGGAATATTGAATGCCCTTAGTCATCATCACATACAGAGCTTTGCGGAATTATCACAAGTAGTACAAAAATAATGCGCAATGGAAAACACATGGAGGGCCCAGAAAACTCAACTGGAGCCCGCTCCCTTCAAGTGGTGTGCGGCCCGGACAAAACGGACCCACCCGGGCAGGGTATCCGGCTATCAGTCTATGGGCAGAAAAGATAAACCCTTCACAGGATGTAGGTCCATTATTGACGAACTCCTCGACAAGCCCTGTCCGATACATGCAACTCTAAGCATAAGCCCAACCAATAGCCTCCGAGCGTGTTGGGTACTCCTACAGGTAGCAAAGAGTGTCGAGGCCATCCTCACCACCACCACTCAAGAGGAATACTCTCTGGAGAAGAAATAACTTTCACGTCCTCACGGTCTTCGAGACATTTTCTTCAAATAATCAGCGAAAAAGGGCGCTTCATGACCTTGCCAAAGTCGACCACGTTACCGCACTGAGCCCATGGAATGGCACGGAGATCACGTTTACAGCCGAAGACGAACCAAAAGCTCGGTCAGTCCAAGGACCGGCCGCCCTAGTAATGAACCACATTATGGACGATTTTCGCCTTACCCAAGTGCTCATGGATGGCGGCAGTGCGCTTAACCTCATTTATGAAGACACGCTCGACAAAATGCAGATGTATAGATCATGCATTGAGCAAAGTTACACAACCTTTTGAGGAATAATCCCCAGCCAAGAAGCACGATGCTCGGGTAATGTCGGGTGGTAGGTGCGACATATGCCAAAGGATGACTAATCATAGTGGGAGCCAGTAAGACATCGCCGGTGCCTGGATATGGGATAAGGCAAAGACATGCACGCCGGCGAATCTTACCCAGGTTTGGGGCTCTCCTATGAGATAACACCCGTAGTCCTGCTCTGCTGGGTCTCTGCATGATCACTAAATTAGTAAGTAGCTACAAGAGGCTCCTTGAGCTGTTCGGCTAGAGGAAGAAGAAGGGCAAGGCAAGCTCTCCTCTTCTCTCTATATGTGTGTGTGACACCCTAAGAGATCAACCCTTTGCATGGGTGCCTTGGGGGGTTTATATAGGCCTACCCCCCAAGGGTACAATGGTAATCCGGTCGGGAATGGACCCGGGCCGTTAGTGACTATGGCGCCGGCTTTTCCGTCGGACCATGGGGCCCGCCGGCTGGGGGTCCCGCCGGCTGCTGGGCTCCGGGGCGACAGACTAGGCCCACCGCCTGTGGGTCCTATCGTCTGCTCATTACTGTAGCCTCACCCCTGATGACGATGGCTTGGTCGGGGCGGGCGTGGCTATAGTACTGTCGCCTGGCGGGCATTCACTGTATCCACTCTCTGTCTTATCTAGTTAATGGTGCACAAACTTCCTTGGCGAGGGCGAGCCGGCTGCTGGGTGCCGGACTATCCCCATGCCGACTGGATCGGTCTTGCCGCCCTTTGGTGGCTGGCTGATAGGTAGGGCCCGCCGCCTGCGGGCCGTACTGACGGCTCATCATGGGAACGTGGTTCTTTTGTCGTGGGTGAGATCATGGTCTGCGTGGTAATAGTGCCACGCCGGGCGGGGGATGGCCGACCGGTGCGCTGCACTGTGGCCATGCCTGCTATGATATTCAGGGTGGCAGGCTTCACTGTAGCCACACCCTGTCTTGTCGCCGTTATGTGGGTGCAAACTTTGAGGGCGCATGGGGTGGGCCGCCTGCTAGAGGTCGGCCACTCTGGTGGCCACCTGCTAGGAGTCGGCCCACTTTGGGCCTTTATATTTGAATTTTGCCGCCTTCCTGCAGTCGGCCATGGCCCATCCGGCCACGGGAAGGCGGCCCCTCGTCTTGGGTACTTGAGGGGCGCACTCGGCCTGATGTCTTGAAAAACTAGGGGGGCAGATAAGGCTACCCGTGGTCATTTACTCCAATAGTAGTCCATGAAGTTGGTGGGGTTTCGCGGTTGTGAGAGGGACGGGAGACCTCGACAGCTCCCTACCCTCCAGAGCCGACAACTAGGAGCCGGCCCCGGCCAGGCCCGCCGGCCGGAAAACTTCGAAGACTGAAGGTGGGAACGAGGTGGCACGCACACTAGTCACTGGGCCGGTGTCACACCCTAGCTAGTCATGCATTAGAGTGTTGCATCATGTTTATTCTTTCATCAGAAACTTGAAATGGGGATGACAGAACCCCCAGCCCCCTCTGAAACCAACTAGGGTTTACTAAAAACTTTTTCAATGAACCTCAAATGCCCTTCTAAAATGCCCATCATTTTTGTCTTGGTTTAGAACCTCTGCCAAAAGTGATGCACATTTTCCTAGGTCATCTTAGGGTCTTTCAACTAAATCATAGATATTTGAATTTGGGCATTTAAAATTATATAAAATATTCAGATCCTCAAATATCTCCAAACTAAAATGTTTCATGTTGGAAATAATCCAACTATGGACCAGGAGTAGTTTGGTGATTTTAGGAGTTGCCTAAGTATTTTTAATAAATCAACAAAGTTGCAGAAATATTAAATAAACAGAAAACAGGAGAAAATAGGAAAACTTACCTGGCGCCCAGCCACGGCCCACCTGCCGGCCCAGCCCAGCGCCGCTCCAGCGAGCTGCTTGCCGGCCAGCCAGGCAGGCAGGTGCCCGACGGCGACCGCAGCGCGCGCCACGCACCTGCTCGCCGCCTCACCGCTCTCCTCGCCCGGTGACGTCGTGGATCGCTCCCCCTCTCTCCCCCGAACCCCCCAGACACCCCCTCTCCTCTCCAGCTCCTCCCCCTCGCACCCCCCAGCCATGGCCGACGCCACCGCCGCCGTGCCTACGTCGTAGCCGCGCTCCCCGCCGCCCGTGCGTCCTCTCGTCGTTTCCAGGAGCTCCGCCGCTATCCACTTCATCGAGCAAGCTGAGCCCTGAGCGCTCGCAACGCCCGAGTCCACCGCACCGACCTCGCCCGAACCGCCGTCGCCGGAGATCCCCTTCAACGCCGTCATCGCTCCGGTCCATCCCCGGCTGCACCAAAGGCTTTGTCGCACTCCCCGTGAGCTTAGCCATCTTCCCCTCCCTTCTTTTCTTGCTCCCGAGCTGTGTAGCGACCTCCCGGAGCTCAACCGCACCCACCGCCGTGGAGCTCATCGCCGACGTGCTCCCGGTCACCCTCCGGCCACTCCACGGTGTCCATCATGCTCACCGCGTCACGTAGCACCTAACTAGCTACTCCCCGCACCTCACCGACCCCCCTAGCGACAAGTTCGACTTCGGCCGAACTCTGGTGGCCGCCAAAGTCGTCGCCGGCGCCAACTCCGGCCATCCCGACCCCAACGGACTCCACCAAGAGCTGCGGCTCGTCCTCAGCTCCTCTCCGGTGGCCTCCGCGGCTCGTTTGGTTGCCGGAATGGCAAAAACCACTTCCGCCGCCGCGTCGGGCTCGCCGGCGGCTAAACGCCGGTGCAGCCGACCCGGGTTTGACCACGGGTGGGCCCTGGTTGACTCTCCTGAGTCAATGACAGGTGGGGCCCAGCCCTGTTAATTAAACAGGTTTAGTTTTAATTAAACTTTAACTAAACTAATCACACTGACACGCGGGACCCACTGTCAGGTTTGACCCGGACCGTGTCCCGTTGACCTGCTGATGTCACACTGACGTCAGGCTGACGCAGTAATTGATTTTCTGTATTTAATCTAATATAGGAAATTCCAGAATATAGTTTAAACTTCAAAAATTCATAACTTTTATTCTGTAACTCCAAATCAGACAAATTATATATGAAAAATGATCAGAAAAATCCAATCTATCCATCTGTACTATTTTCATGCATGATTAAACAAGTTAACTTGATGTTTAATGCAGAACAAGGAAAAACACTTTAAAGGGCCATGTATGAGTTTGAAATTTGAATCTTTGGTTCAAATTGGTTCAAACCCTTCTGGTCTTAGTTGCATTAGCCCAACACACTCATATTGCCATGTTTCATGCATGCATCATATTGTCGCACATTGTCTGGTGATAGTTGTGTATCGGTGTTCTTTGCGGCAGGTTCTGCCTCCGAGGAGTACCGTGATTACCCTAACGAAGAACCGTATCAGTGCATCGAACCATCAGGCAAGCAACCAACCATTTGATCATATCGATACAATCCCATGTTCTCGCTCCTGCTCTCTTTTAATGCATTAAGACAACGCGTTTCAAACTGCTGTGTGCTACGGTAGTTGAACCCATTTCCTCTGCATGACCTGTCATTGCCACAGTAACTAGATGAAACCCACTAGCATGTGTAGGAGTTGATTGAGCCATATGTATGTGTTGTTCCTACCTTGCTATGCCTGCTATGCTTAGAGTCATGTCAGGTCTGGTTCATCTGGGTGATGGACTAGAGTGAAATGATCATGTCGGTAATGAGAGTAATGTGGTGAACACGATTTGGTAAAGGTATCGATGAGAGGCCATGTAGGAGTACATGGTGGGTTGTTTCATTGAAGCCGACCTTAAGCACTGAGATCTGTATGTGTGATTTAAGATACAGCTACTACCATGCATTGGGCCCTGAAATATGACCCCGCTCGACTTCTTATTCACCCTAGTTCTCTGTCCAGGAGTTGCAAGTAGTTTCTGGTGTTTGTAGCCTACTGGAGGCCGTGGACAGCGCTGACCCCAGGGGTGGGCTGTGATGCGGTAGGTACGTGGCCGGGTGAACCGAATAACCATTAGGTATCTCGGAAACCCTGTTCACATTGTTCGGGGCCGTATGGGAAACCTCGGCCGGACTCCCTGCGAATGGAACCTGGATAGGCGATAAACCTGGACTAGAGACTTAGGTGTTTAGGTAGGTCGTGGTCTACACCCACGTCGGCTTTCGCTTGAAGTCTGCCGAGCACATGTCGTGTGCAGACGCTAAGTGGTGGAAACATGTATGAAGAAGTACACCCCTGCAGGGTTATCATGATCTATTCGAATAGCCGCGTCCGCGGTAAAGGACTACTTGGTTGCCTATACAGTTCATAGATAAGTAAATGGAAACTACTAAAAGCCTCAAGATAAGTGTGAGTGCCGAGGATGGCTCTTCCGTAGGAAGACGGAGGTGGATCCCCGGTAGTGTATTGAAGTGGTGAGTAGTGGACTCGTGTGCGCAAAACCATTTCAAGTTGGAGTCTCGTAGGATAGCCTAGCCAAGAGTCAAAGCTGGCTTGCTGCATCAACTCCACAAACCCTTCTTGATAATGTGCATGTATGTAGGATCTGATGTAAGTCTTGCTGAGTACCTTTGTACTCATGTTGCTATAATCTACATTTTTACAGAAGACGCTGCAACCCCTTCTGATGGGTTCTTCGTAGACGTTGACATCAATGAGTAGGCTAAGGCCCAGGTGGTGATCCTAAGCTTGTGAAGGACCATGTAGTATAGCTAGGTTTTCCAAGCCTCTTTTATTTTACTAGTTGTCTGTACTCAGACAAGTTACTTCCGCTGCTAGTTTGTATGACTGTATGACTTGAATGCTGGGTCGTGTGACCCGTACTTGTTTGTATGATTATGTATGGCTCTCTGAGCCTTAAATAAAGTACTTGTGTCATAGAGTCATGTTGTGATGCCTTGTTGTATTTGCACATATCGAGCATAATGTGTGTATGATTGAAATTCTTGGTATGTGTGGGATCTGACTATCTAGTTGTTTATCTTTAGTAGCCTCTCTTACCGGGAAATGTCTCCTAGTGTTTCCACCAAGCCATGGTAGCTTGCTACTGCTCCGGAACACTTAGGCTGGCCGGCATGTGTCCTTCTTCGTTCCTGTGGCTGTCCCTTCGGGGAAATGTCATGCATTGAGTACCGGAGTCCTGTTAGCCCGCTACAGCCCAGTTTACCGGAGTCCTGCTAGCCCAGTGCTACAGCCCGGACCCACTTGCTGATGACCGACACGTTCGTTGCTGGGTCATGGATGCCTGTCCCTGTAAGTCTGTGCCACTTTGGATTTACGACTAGCCATGTCAGCCCGGGCTCCATATCATATGGGTGCTAGCGACACTATCATATACGTGTGCCAGAAGGCGCAAATGGTCCCGGGCAAAGGTAAGACGACACCCGTGGGATACCGTGCGTGAGGCCGCAAAGTGATATGAGGTGTTACATGCTAGACCTATGTCGCATCGAGTCGGGGTCCTGACAGCGTTGGCATCAGAGCCGGACTGCCTGTAGGTTCTCCAAGCCAAACTGGTCGATGTTGAGTCTAGAAATTCTTTAGTTATATGTAGGGGAATTGTTTGTGGGTTGGAACGTAAGGTTCTTTTTACTCCTTATCTTATGACATTCTGATCTGAGTCAGTCTATTCTTCCACCGGGGGTTAAGGAATTAGGATCTTTTCTCTCTATCAGGTTCACGTGTTACTAATCAGTAGTACCTTATAGGTTGGATGGATACAAGCCTAGTTCAGTTCTGCTACCACATTATGTTGTTAGGATGGACTCAGAACTTTGATATGATGATGTTGAGTGTGTATGAAATCCTTTGTCAAATGTCTCAAAATCCTTCTTGAGCATTTACAGCTGTTATGCTGCCGAAATTTTGCTAGAAATTCTAATGCCTTTGCATTATGGTTGTGCTTTCAGATGGCCACTCGTGACCTCAATCAAGTGGTTCGCCTGACTCGATGCCTAGATGTACCCGGCCATACCGCCATGTTGGTCAGGGTAATGACTGAGGCTGGATACCGTTGGTATCCTGAGTACACGGTCGAAGAGCAATTTCGAGACTTTAATCAAAGCCAGTATCTCTACACTGTCAGGATATTTCCATCTTATCCTGGATCCACCGAGCCCCTTCACTGCTCCTATGGACTCGGGGTTACTATTGAGATGGCTGTGCAGGACGCCGCCTACTCTATGATGACCATCATGCGAGTCAGGTCTGGCCTATTTCGGGACTCTGATTTCCGGTATATGCCAGGATCACTTCCGGGAGCACAAGGGTATCTCCAGGCTATCTATGCTGACCCCACTCAGGAGGATTCACGGACTCGCACCACTGCTGAGATGTTCGAGGATAAGGACCGTGAAAATCGGGCCTTGAGGCTAGAGCTTTTCAATACTCGTGCTGACCATTGGGCCACATTGACTCGGTTTGCACCGGCGGTGCAAGCGGGATATTCGGATATGCGCGATCTCTATCCTGTGAGATCTGCTCTGCCAGACGTGATGGGTTGGCGTGATGTAGGAGGCATCACCCCACCTCGCGGTCCCCGCAGGCCACCGTCTGTTGGTCCAAGACCTCATCCTAGCCCATATGGTCCACAAGCTCCGCGGGATCGTCTGTTCCCGGATGATCATGTTGAGCTTCCAGGCTATGGAGGTGACTTCTACGAGAACTACTACGGATCGGTCTGAGTTAGTGGTAGTATCACTAGTTCGTACTAGCTGTGTCGTCTATCGTCCTGCGTGACTCGTGGGATATGACCTAGTTTGTACCACTTTCCGGAGGTGTACAAAAATAATGTATAGGAGCATGGGATGCCTCTGATGAGATGTAATCCTCTTTTCACCGAAATAGTACCTTGTTTGGTCTTGTACTAAACCTTGTATGGTGTGTATGACGATGGAATAAAAGAAGCAGTTTCTGTATCTACCATGTCATACGGATGATCATCTTGCATTCCGAGTTATTCCTTACATTTTGTATCCTATGTCGGAATCTTATCATTCTGACTAAATCATTGTCTTGTTTACCTAGGATGGTCAACACGCGCAATAACCCTGCTCCTCAAGAGCAGGCCGAAGGTAGTGAAGTCAGGAATGCAAATCTGCCTCATCCTCCTTCCCTAGCCGAAGTTATGCTGGAAGCCGAGAGAAACAAGCGGGAGACCAACCGTTTGTTGGAGCGTATTGAACAGAACACAGCACACCATCAGAGGACTAATGTGGTGTCACTCAGTGATTTCATCAAGTTACATCCACCCACGTTCCACCACTCCGTCGAGCCTCTCGACGCGGATGACTGGCTTCGCAGTATCTCTCACAAACTGCATTCCACGCTGGTAGCTGAGGCTGACAAGGTCACCTTTGCTGCATATCATCTTGAAGGCCCCGCCAGTCTATGGTGGGAGAATTTTGGAGCTATGCGCCCAGCGGGCCATGTCACTGCTTGGGCTGAATTCAGCGAGGCTTTCCGTGAACATCACATTCCGGAGGGTCTCATGGACCGTAAACGTGAGGAATTTTGCAGTTTTACACAAGGCCGACTCTCTGTGGATGCTTACAGCAGGGAGTTTGGTAACCTCGCACGATATGCAACAGAGGAAGTTTCCACTGATGCTAAGAAGCAAGCAAGGTTCCGTAAGGGACTTAGTCCTGAGCTTTGTCGCGACCTTCGTCTGCATGAGTGCACATCTTTCCAGAAGCTTGTCAACAAGGCCATCAGTGCTGAGACTGGTCAGACTGATTATGACGCAACACGCAAGCATGGCCGTGACATGGGCTCCTCATCCGGTGCTGGTCCTCAGAAGCGCCACGTGTGGGTGCCTAACACTGCCCTGCCATCTAGGTTCACACCGAGGCCATCCTTCCAGGCGCCTCGCCCCGTTCAACAGTCTGCACCAGCCAAGCCCTATGGTGGTCCAACCAACAGTGCTCCTCCACGTACCAGTTCCGTGACTTGTTTTAAGTGTGGGGAATCTGGCCACTACATGCGCGAGTGTCCCTAGACCAACCCCAACCAATCTGCTAAAGCTGTTGGCCGTGGTAAGCCGACAGGGAAAGTGTTCCACGCCAAGCCGGCCACCGCTACACGTGGCAATGTCAATTGTATTTCTACCGAAGAAGCTCAAGAGGATCCCAACGTCGTTCTCGGTACGCTCCTTGTTAATTGCCACCCGACCTCTGTTCTTTTCGATACAGGAGCCTCTCATTCTTTCATATCCGAAAATTATGCTCGTTTGCATAACACTGCATTCTATGACTTGCCATCCACTATGGAAATTTCTACTCCCGGTTCTAGATGGCAAACCTCTAGGGTAAGTCATGGAAACGAAATCCAAGTCGACAGACTTGTTTTCCTTGCATCTTTGATAGCTCTTAAATCTTCAGATATTAATATCATCTTGGGTATTGTGGGGACCCCGACTCGCAAGTCGTGATCACCGAATGCACGTGTACAGTGATCCCAGAGATCAATGCTCACTGAACACACAGAAGCTGAATAACAAGAGTCTTACATCCATACATACCGTCTTACACAAATAGTGACCAACATGGTCAAGTCTTACATCGATAAAGCCTTAAGGGCTGAACATCAAATGAAACATAGCAGCGGAAATCGTCGTCGATAAGTAGAACCCATGCCATCTGCCTTAACCCTACAGGCATTCTGACTGGGAATGTCCTAGTTCGCATGATCGTCTCCAAAGAACTCTTCTTCGAACTCCGGTTCTCCCATGCCTGGTCAATTAAATAACCAGTGGCAAGCCAATGAGTACTTTGAATGTACTCGCAAGCAACCCATGATTTGGTTCAAGGTACAGTAATGCATGACATAGGTAAAGTTTTGCATGAAGCTAGTTTTGAGTGCAGGACATGTTCAACATCCTATAAAGCATGCATCAAGAGAATTCAAGTAACCATAAGATCTGGTCACAGATATCAACATAAATAGAAAGGGGCACCAACCCATTTATCATAAACAGAGAGGGCACCAACCCATCTCAATCGTGTCAAGTCCTCTGACTTGATCCAAGACAACACCATCATCTCACACACACCGGGTTTGAAAACAAGTGGACGTAGCCCAAGAGCGGTTACCCAACTGTCCTTGACCGTGGACACGGCTATTCGAATAGTTTTACACTCTGCAGAGGTTGCACACTTTACCCACTAGATCCGGGGAACTTCCGTGTCATCCACGACCCGCGGTACCTCAAGTACCCGGGGTAAGCACCCGATCACTACCTTTCCCTAGACGACACTAACATGGAGTCCACTCGATTGGTAGTAACCCCCGTGCCGAACATTTCACATCATAAAGTTGTGGAGCCTCGCTCCCATTTTCATCACATACCACAAGCACGGGGTACCAACGGTGTGTCCGGTGCCCTGTGAAAACAGTCATGGCCGCCCTACCTGGCACGACCCCGTCCCAAGAGAGAGCACCAACTCTCCCCCGTCACTAGTAATGCGGGCTCCAAGCTAGTATCGGTTTAGGTACTCAATAATGCCCTTTCCCATATAAGGGTAGAGTGGTCGCGCATGTAAGGTTGGAATAACGGTCGCAACTCCGACCAATCCGTTTTGAAAACAACACACACCTTCCTTGGCACACCACTTCGTCATCAAGTGGTCACCCATCTCATCATCTCCCTCAGGCATAGGTGGCACCCGACGGGGTTTTCGAAAAGACTTTTGAAATCACATTGCCTCCTTCACCATGCACAAACCCACCCCATTAGCGTAGCATCTACATTTGCATCCTATCTACTCCCACCGGCATAACCCTCATAAGAAGGTAGGGCCATGCACACTGCAAGTATCAACGAGGAAGTAATCGTGGTAACCAACCCACGTGGTTCACCATCTCATCATGATTCCGATGCATCGATAATAAAGAGCTAAAAATGACATGCATATAAAGGGGTATCATAGTCATGGTCAAAGGGCTGCTTGCCTTGGTTGGCTTGATCTTCAAAGTCTTCAGGCTCTGCTCCTCCTTCTTCCTCAGCTACCTCGTCAAACACGGGATCTAACGTCGCAAGAAAACAACGGGAAAATAAGACAATAATAAAAACAGAAAAGTCAAAGTGCTCACAAAAATGTCAACCTATTTTTGTAAAATACTAAGAGGAAGGCTAGGAAGGGGACAACTTTTGGTTTTGGTTTTGGAGCAGCAAAATAGGAGTTATGGATTTTCAAAGGCCTATTTAAATGCTAAAAACCACATTTAAATATTTACAGAGAATAAAAGGTGGTTGGATTTGAATGAAAGTTGCACCATTAAATAGGTTGCAATATTCTAGGAATTTAGAAATTGGAATCAATGCATTTGGATTAATATTCTGTCCTGTGGAATTTTTGGAAATAATACAGAAAAGGAAAAAGAGAAACGGCGCTGTGCCACTGGGCCAGAGAGGCCACAGCAGCAGCAGGCCCAGGGGGGGGGGAAACCCAGCCCACGCGGCCGCCACATCGAAGGCGTAAAGGCTGAATACGCCTTCAGCCGACGGCGGATCGGTGCGCGCGCGCGCGCACGTTTTAAACCTGACGGGTGGATCCCACCCGTCAGGGCGTGTGGCTGACGGGCCGGCCCCACGGCGGCCGTCGTCTACCTCCGGCCAGAGGCGACGGCGAGCTCGCCGGCGGCGATACAGGGCACGGGAAGGGGCGCGGAGGCTACCGTTGGACTCAGGAGCGAGTCGCGGTTCTGGTGGTGGTGGAGACGGTCGCCGGGGTGGCCTGCTTCGCCGGCGATGAGGTCCCGCGGCGGAGGTGCTTCGGGCGCCGGTGGTTCCGGCCGTTTCCGGCTGCAAAACGAGGGGGAAAGAGAGGGGAAAGCATCAGTGAGGCGAGGGGAGTCCAGTTCGAGAGAGAAAAGGAGCGGAGGAGGCCTGTACCCGCAGATCGACGGCGACCCGAGGCGGCGGAGCTCGAGCTCGATCTCGAGCTCGGGCGGCTCTGGAGAGAAGTGGGTGGTTCCGGGGGTGGATTGGGTGTGTGGAGGGGCGACAGGGAGGAAGAGAAGGGCTCGGGAGCGCCTTATATAGGCTGGCCGCGGTTCACCGTGGGCGTGGCCTACGGGCGCCCGCGGGATCGGCTCTGGAAGCCGTTGGAGAGAGGTTGGAGCTGTCCACGGCGCTCGTGGGGGTGGAGTAGGGCGCCAGGGAGGAGGAGAGAGAGCGGGGAAGTGTTCTGGCGCCCGCGCGTGTGAGGCCGGCCATTGGCCGAGCCGGACGGCGTCGGGCACGCGCTGCAGGAGGGGAGAGAGAGGGAGAGACAATGGGGACGGCACGGCGGCGTGTCGCAGACGTCAAGACACATCAACTGGCGCGATGGGAAGGCACGAGGCGGTCGGGAGGCGCGGTGTCAACGGTCGGCGCTCTGGCAGGCGCTCCATAGCGCGACTTTGGCCGGCATCCGCGGGTTTTCCGCGTCGCGCGCGCGTCCTTTTCTGTCTGGAGGCTACAGTGGAAGGGGGCAAAACCTGGAAAGAGCCTGGGATGCTCTGGGGTGCAGAGGGGAGAGAGAGAGGCTGGGAGAGAGAAGGGAAGCTGTTGTCCAGAGAGGACAAACGTGATTCCCTCCTTCCTCCACATTGCTTCCTCGGGTAGAAAAGTGTCTAAGTGACAGAGGGGAGTGAGGAGGGGTTGTGGCAAAAAGATGAACTCAAGGAGATTAGTGAAAGTGGCAAAAATAGGCTTTTTAGTATTTTGCCAGAAGGTGTTTGATGGAGTTTTGGGTAAGCTAATGACTCCCACTGGCCAAGATACTCCAAGGGGTGAAATGTCACATATATTTAGGGCCTTCCACCCATTTTGAGCTTA